>NW_025776811.1:0-17186 GCF_021130785.1 Homalodisca vitripennis | reverse complement strand
TACTTCAAACAACATTTTTAAACAAATATGTTTGAGTTTTTAAATGATCAAAGTTATGATAATAATTATACTGCTTTAGATATATTAGGGAATACTATAATTCAATGTAAAAAATTAAGTTTTTACCATCTGTTCATGCCGTACTCATATTCACTTTCATATTGCTATCACTGGTGTTGTATCGTACCCAAGAGCCAATATAAATAGACTCTTTTGTTCCCTAAAGGAGAATTGAGATATGGGACCAGTCTATACTGCCCAATTCTTTGTAAACAGAGATATTTCAAGACGGCACATTTTGGTTTGTTTGATCATGGCGAGTGATACCTTTCTCCTTTATCCACCACAGGAAATTTTTCTTTTTGTTGAGATAAGTAAAAGGCCCGGCAAAGTTGGCATTCTTCCCAAACTCTTTACGTATAACAAGTATACCGAGCAGTTCAACAACCGTTAGTAAATTACTTTATTTTTCAAAACCGCAACATTGTTTATTGTATAGCAAAATTCAGTGATTATTGGCTTATTTCGGCATAATAAACTAACCAACTGTCAAGCTTATCATTTCCAGGTTGTATATATTTATTTTATTAATTATTCAGTAATTAATACTCGGGGGCCGTCTATAATACTAAAACACGTTATCAAGGGTACAAAAAACAATAAAACATTTTTTGTTAAATGAATATATAAACTTTTTTAGATATGTAAATTTGTATTGAAGTGTGTAATATGTAAGGACTAGTTCATAATAGGAGGAGTAAATACTGAACAGTAACTGACTGGCAATATAAACACTTGGCCACGGAATTGAGTTAGGGAATTCCCTTCTCATCACCTGGGGCCAATTTTGGTTCAATAATTCTCATTTATAAACTAAATACCAGAAATATTAAATTACAAATTTAATTTCTCTAAATCCAAAAGTCAATCTAAACAATAATTAATAAATGAAAAACGCTTTATTAATTTCACCGAGACCAAATAAAAATTTTAATTTCACATTATGTATAAATAAAAAATACATACTATTAAAAACCTTTTAAAATATTGTGTATGACGTTACTTAATGCTACTTTAAGTTTATTGCGCTGTTGTCGATTGTCAGAGTATTGGGAGCATGGTATACGGTCGATATCATGGTATACCTCGGCATAAGGCTTCTACCATAAAAGGGGCGCAACAAACTGATACCCTCACAATGCCAAGCCAAAACGTTTAATTTCTGTCAGTGTAGCTGGGTATGTCTGTCTCTCATTCACTTGAGGGATAACCATCAGTCAGTCAATAAAGTAAATTGTGCTTATTTAATGTTTAATAATTTAAATTCAAACAAATCCAAAAATCTAAATTTCGAAAAATTAACCAATAGTGGAGTATACAAATTAAATTGCAATGATTGCCAAAACCACTTATATTGTAAAAAACCGTCCGATCCTTCTAAATTTAGATATTAATGACCTTATAAAAGGATTAAAGGACATCATAACATTCAAATCATACTGACCATTTAAAATGACATCTGGCCATGCGTTATTACAAACATAAATAAATAAGCTCGGAAATATTTTAACACACATGCCAAAAAAGGACACCTCCTTTTAATCAACTTTAAAATATTTTGAAAATTTACAAAAAGTACCAAAATTAATACCTTATATGTTATTTTATTAATGACAAATATTTTCGTCAAAATAATTTTATTCATTCGATAGGACTTTAAAACGATTATAAAATAGATTACATAGAAAAATTTAAAAATACCAAACATTTAGCTACATAGTTAGTTTATTTAGTTTGTTTAGTACATTCATTTTCCTCAACCTACAAGTACCTGTATTATGAATTATTATCTTCATTGCAAAATGGGTACATTTGTACAAAATAAAAATCTTTTCAAGTGTTTTTAAAAAGGTGTATTATTGTTTATATATACATGATATTTTATATAATAAAAAATATTATATAAGGTCTAATATATTCCTTATATAAAAAATATCTAATTATACATATTCAAATGATGTTTATGCAAACATAAAAAGGACAATTATTTTTATTATATGTTCGTCGTAAAATTATCTTTTAATCTCAATTTGGAACATTTTACCACATGAATAATATAAAATGGGATTAATCCGCAATTGAATAATTTGAATAAAGGAAAGAACCAATCACTAACAATCATAACATTGTATTGTTGAAGTTGAACAGATTTACTCGAATTTTATGAAGTTCCCACTTGCTGCACAATGTTATACGAGTAAATTATTGTACAATTTTGTTAATAAAACTAAACATTACGTTAGTTTCAAGAAATTAAAAATACTATTTATAACAAAGTATATTTTATAGGTGTCAATAAAGATCATTACTGTATCTCTATTGACAGTCCCGATTGACAAAAAACATGTATGTAATTTTAATATGACAATTAGCTAGTGATTTGGAAAAAGATTTCTATACGTTAATTAAAAATTGAATTTGAAAGAAATCAATGGATTAATGTCCAAAATATATGTGATATTAAGCTAGAAAATTAATACAATTTCAATGCGTAGATCAAAGGAATTATTTTATATGTGATAAAAATGTAATAGCATCACACATTTAAAAACAAAAATGTTACTATAAAATCAAATTATATTTTATATTCATTTTTTTCTTGCATACAGAATGACAAGGTCGGAGTTGTTTTCACGTACAACCAGAGAGAGACAATACATATGTTGTTCATACAAACACTTTTTTATGTTTTGTATCGTATGTAATGCAATGCAATGGGAAATTCCATCGTTTAAATGGTTGCATCTTAGCATTATTGAGTGCCTCATAGTAATTATAAACATCAGATTAAAAATAAATTTTGGATTTTGTACTTAATAAACTTTAACCGAATAGAAACAACAATAAGACTTTTATTTTTATATCCTTATCCCATGAAGCGCTACGTGAGATTTGGATAGTTAGATTTAGCAGTTATTACAGCGCACTATACATTGTATCTGTAATCCAATACGATCTGTAAAACGAAGGTTGCGTTTATTAGCACCATGCTATGTGGCGATTGGATAGTTTAGATTTAGCAGTTATTACAGCGCACTATACATTGTTAATCTGTAATCCAATACGAACTGTAAAACGAAGTTTGCGTTTACCTAGCACCATGCTATGTGGTTTATATTTTGTAATCCAATACGAACTGTAAAACGAAGTTTGCGTTTACCTAGCACCATGCTTGTGGCGATTGGATATGTTTTTATTTAGCAGTTATTACAGCGCACTATACATTGTTAATCTGTAATCCAATACGAACTGTTGTAAAACGAAGTTTGCGCGTTTACCTAGCACCATGCTATGTGGCGATTGGATAGTTTAGATTTAGCAGTTATTACAGCGCACTATACATTGTTAATCTGTAATCCAATACGAACTGTAAAACGAAGTTTGCGTTTACCTAGCACCATGCCTATGTGGCTGATTGGATAGTTTTAGATCTTAGCAGTTATTACAACAAGAAGATTACAGCGCACATAAAAAGCGCGCACTAAACCTTGTTAATTCTGCTGTAATTCCAATACGAACTATTAAAACGAAGTTTGGCGTATTACCTAAGCCACACCGCAACCCATTGCTACGGAGGGGATTTTGGGATAGTTTAGATTTAGCAATTATTACAGCGCAGCAATACAATGTTTAATCTGTAATCCAATACGAAAACTGTAAAAAACGAAGTTTGTGTTTACCCTAGCACCAAAGCTATGTGTGCGATTGGATAGTTTTATATTAGCAGATTATTTTACATACAAGCGCACTATACAATTGTTAATCTGTAATAATTCCCAATACGAACTTATGGTAAGGTGTAAAACGAAAGTTTTGGCCGTTTACCCTAGCACCATGCTAATGTGGCGCGAATTGTAACAGTAATAATTGAGAAAATATTATTTCATAATATTCTACTAAATTTGGGTATGTGGAATGTTTGTTTTTGAATCGGGTTACTCTTTTTTGTTGACCTTTTTTTTTTTCTTTTATTTCCTTTTTTTTCTTTTTCCTTTCAGTCATAAATATCTCTAGAAGAAGAGACATATTTGCTGAAATCATAAAGATGAAAAGTATTATGACCGTTTCACAAGAACGAGTGTATATCATATACGGTATAATATTTAATAGGGTTAACTTGTAATGAGGAAAACATAAAAGTAGGCTATAGACAAGGATATACCACCTACGTAAATATATATTTGGGGGGGCCTGAAGATTTAGCAAAGCCTATCACTACGAGAGTTTGTAGAAAATTTTACATTTCTGGTTCGTGCCTTTCTCATTCTGTATAAGTCTGTCTATACTGTCTATACGATATCTCGAAAAGGAAACTCACCCGGAAACTTGCAGTTTTAACCTGCAGTATTTCCAAACTTTCATATCTCGAGCAACACTAAGGTTGGTGCATGTCAGAAACCGTGGGACATGGCCGAACATCTAGCATCCCGTATACTCGATAGATATCCCATAGAGTGGTATAAACACACTTTTGGTGCTTTCTCAGTCGTGAATTCTTTAAATTACCCGTTATAAAATGGTGAAACCACCACCTTTTCAATTTAAGTTTTGTTATTGGAAACACAAATGGGTTACTAACTACTTACTTGTTTTTTTATAGCTCTCTTTGAAAAATTAAAATTACAATTAACCTAAATTTTTAATAATTTTGTTATAAAATGTTTTAAAGGAAAATAACTATATCTATTTAAATTTGAATTTCTAAGTATAATTTATTAAAAGTCTTCTTTGTATATTTTTGTATTCTGTTTTGTTTATAAAGAGCGTTTCCATGAATAATATTGAGAATTATCACTTATATACAAAATAGGTATCATAATGGTCTGGGACCCGTTAATGCACTAATTTAAAAAATGACAACTTAGGAAAATGATTAAAGAAGCCATGGTTTTCCTATACGAGTTATCACTCGTAACTTAAAAAATTAAAACGATTCAAAAGTAAATAGTATAAACGGAACGCCGTTACTTAGAGTTTCAACATGTTGCATCCACCGCCAGGAACCTCCTCACGCAACAGTTTTTTGATTTTCCTGGATCTGTGGGAGGAAAGTTATAATTATAAACCATGTGATTACAATTTAATCCACATCCAAATTACATTCTCACAACGACGGACCAAAATCTATCAGTATGGTATATTTCCAGAACCTTTGCCTAACGCCAATATGGAGTGTAAAAACATGGAAATAGCGCTCATTCGAAGAAAAACAGCTTCCTGGAATTACTTTAATTAATCAACATTGCAATCTGTCAGAGCAGACATATGATTAATACACTGTAGAGGTACTCCTGGATTTATATACATTACATAAAACTATTAAAGGAAAAATAAAAGGGAACTCAGTAAAGAGCCCAAGCTGATTATGCTGCACAATCGCCATCGGCGCGCGGCGCGTTTTTTTATTCCTTTTTTTTTTTTTTTTTTTTTTTTTTTTTTTTCTGCCGTGGACCGACCAAGGCTGGTCAAGAAAGAAACCAACTCCTGGCATCTCAGGAGCATTTCCGTCCATTTTAATTTGATACATTTGATACATTTGATAACCCAGATTGGGGGTTGGGTGGCAATTGGGATGGCTAGATAGGGTGGGCACGGGAGTCGGAAGAGGGGGGGCAATAGGATTTCCATCTAAATCCTTTAGTAGCTATTCTGATCCATTTATCATTGCATATTTACTATTCTGTACAGGTAGTTAGTTTACAACAGCTTTGTTTAAACTCAGTTAAATTCTGTTTTTTATTAATAACGAGGTGGGTTTTTGTAAAGTATAAGAGTTTTAAAGGATCTAAAATTTTAAAATATAACTTAATGATATTTTATGGTCTTAATAAAATTAAAATAGATGGGCACTGCCCCTATTGAAGCCTCTACTCGTAAATAAATATTAAGTAATCACTCTATAAAAATCGATAATACAACCTAAAAAACACTTTGTCCACAAAAAATATTGTTCCATCTAGTTTAGTAATTTTAAAATCAATGAATTGATTGAAATAGTGAACACTTTCAAAACAGTGTCTTTGTGCAATGACACAATACAATGTGATAAAGTGTGCTTGCAAAACGAGTGTTTTCAACAGGATGTATTAATATTGGTCTGTGTGCCAAGCATTTTATGTATAATCCGAATTAAAAAACAGAGTCCGTAATTATTATCCATAAGTCCTTTTCGCAAGTTCAATAAATTTAAATTGTTCATTAGTGAATGGCGGATTGTTGTTTTTTAAAAAACATTTTCCCGTTCGATTCCGATGATTTTTTATGTTAAAATGGAAATGTTCTTTAGTAATTAAAAATATTGTGACTAATTGGATATTGAATTTATAGTAAACATTGACATTTTGAAATATTAATTTCGTATATATGATATTTATATGCTGTTAAAGTTATTGATTTAACCATATGTCACCCCAGTAACATATGAACTCATATGAACTACTCTGTTTTAATTTCTGACTCAACAATATCGATTTATTTTTTATTCCAGTTTACAGATTAAAGAGTAGTGGAGCCAGAAAAAAAAAAAAATAGAAGGTACCAAAATGAAAATCTGTGTTTTGGCAATTTAACAGATAGTAAATTCAGTGAATATAGTGAAAAAACAGAATCAAATTATATTTAAAGTTTGTGTCTAAGGTCCCTTCCCATGAACAAGAAACAATACAAGGGACCATAGATAGTTTCGGAAAAACTTTTCCTTGTCATATAACATTAAAACAAAATCTAAATAGGCTATATTTCTAACTTTTTCCCTTTTTTTGCAGAATACTTGATGTTTTAAAAGTAATTTTCGTAATTACAATATTTTTATATAATTCTTTTAATATGAATCATTCTTTCAGAAAGGACCTCTTTTTAATTCTTGCCAAGCATTCTTAGTGAGGTTTTCCCCACTGAAATATGCGGTTCAGCCATACAGGGTGCTAAGAAGGCTGACATATTCTCGAGCAGTGGTTCTGGTGTGGGCTTTGATTATGTGGCTAATGTCACAAATAGCGTTATTTTTTGGAGCATTAGAATCTTCATAATCCTTGCAGTACAGATCAAAACACTACTCTCTTCCAACTAAAATTTTTATTTGCAGCCTCTAACATATGGATCAGAAGTAGTAATGTTCAAACACCAGCTATAGGCAGGAAGTACTCAAAGTTCGCTAGACGTCCCTGCAAAACACTCTGAACAGGTTTTGATCGCAAATCTGCAACTGGCGTGCAACTAAATGTGGTCTAAGTGTGAAGTCTTCTGCTCTCATTGCTATCTCGATAGTCGCTCCAATGATAGTTCAAGCAGTACGCATACACAACGGTGTTAACTTTGGTAGAAGATCACTCAATTATAATATGGAGGATTTTAACTGCTGTTTCTTTCTTAATTACACACTGTGCTCAAAAAACCCTAATGTTGGTCCATTTCCAACCTGTGACGCACTGCTTGGCCGAAAGATTCAGAATCATCAACACGAAGATTACACAAGAAGTGAACAGTGACATTTATAGACAGTCAATGCGTCACCGGAACCCATCACATCCACGTCTCAATCAGGATGCTAATATAGATGACGAGATCAACTCTCTCATGATCGCCTACCACTTGCTTTGGCGATGCTGTAGACCAAGCAAATACTTTCTACAGTGAACTACTATTGGCCTCTATTTCCACTAAGTTTGTATATATAACTGCACACTATACATTGCCTTTACAAGATCTCATAATGAATAACGTAGAAAGAATTATTCCATTAATAGTCTGGACACTGTCTATGACATGTTACCTATGTATGATCGTCTGCTCAAGCTCTGACGTCACTCGAGCGGCTCAGGAGACGACACCAGTAATCAGCAAGCTCATAACCAACCCAAACATGAAATCAGAACTCAGGAAACAGTTTAATTCATTTTTGTTGCAGCTGGCTAAAAAACACCTAGAGTTTTCTGCTGGAGGATTTTTTCAAATCAACAGAAAAATGTTAACTATCCATGGCCACTGCCGTGACCACTAATCTGGTAATACTCATTCAATTCCAGATTCAACCAAATCGTGACAATTAATCGTTAGGCATTTTTTAGTATATTCCTTTGTTTGTGAGTGTCAGTTTAGAATTTTAACCAAGTACTGTTATTAAAAGTAATTAATTGTAACTTTTATTCCCCTGATTCGTAACAAAGGAAAATCATCATATCGTAGTAAAATGAAATTTTTAGTAATATCACTTGTAACTGTAACAACATTTTTACAGTTCAGTAACATTTTGCACTACTACAACTAAATTAATATTACATGTAATAATATTATATTGGTAACTAGTCATCTAACACAAATTAGCTGTAAGTGTTGATATAATAATTGTATGAGTTATATTTTTCCAACTGTCATATGTTAAATTCTACTAACACGTTTGTATTGTGTGTTCGCACTGGTTTATTTTATCTCTGTTCTCAATACTGACACATAATGATTATCTATATGAAAGTAGCTGAAAGTACGATACATATGTGTATATTCTTAGTTCTTCAGCGCTACATGTTGTTATCATTTGAATTTTTCATCAAGACTAGTTTTTTTGTGGTTTTGATTGAGACATTGTGTTTTTTGTCTAAATGCTTCGGTAATAATTGGATAAACGATATTGTTTTTCTTAAGAGTAGTGCTTTAAATTTTGATCTACATACATTAGCATAATGGCAGAATGTATTCTTACTGTATAATGTAGGCTCTTAATAACGTAATAAAGCTTGAGAAGAATAATAATTTATTATTAATTTAGTAAACTAACTGAATTCTTGGGAAAAAAAAGTTACTTATTTACTTACCTTTTTACTAATTTTTGTTAATTAGAGCCTGATCCCTCTGTAAATTTTATTCTTCCTAATGAGTTTCTGTCATTTGCTTAGATCATATCGAACAGAATAAGGGGAGAGTGGATGCATTACCAAAGTCGATATTACTTATATAAATTTGTATGAGGACAGATAGAATTTTAACCTGAAGCTACCTCTAACATAGATGCAAGGTCTTAGACGATTCTGCTATCTTCTCTCCATCCAAAGAGCTTTGTGCACTGCAATCTGTCCTCTAGTATAGCTTTCGAAGTCATGTAAGGCATAAGGTTAAGCTTACGCAAAAAACTAATCAATACCCAACGCCCTGGATTAAGAAAAAGAGGCTCATGTGACGTTCGCTTATAAAACTTCCTACAATCAACTTGGTACAGGCACTGTGTTTACTACAGTATAGGACTAAGTAGCAATCAGATAACCAATAAGAGTCCAAAGTTCAGGATCCGTGCCGACAAGTTTATGTGACAGGAGTCCCCGTATAGCATCATCCCTTGTCTGATAAACTTAGCGCCCATAATATCAACAGAATCAAAAAAGGGCATCCCACAGAAGATTTAGAGTCTGGGACTGTTAAAGGTTCGCCACATCAACAGATGAATACAGTTATGTTTCGGTGATCAGTCTAAACTATTCACAAAGCAGTACAAAATATATACTGGTCAAACGTTAGAGATTAAATATTAATAAAATATGCAATAAATCTAAACAGATATTTATTGTTTAAAAAAAGTATTTTATGTACACATAGTAAAAAGAAATGTGTACTCGGTGCCCATTTTCGGATTCAAAAGCAAAACAAATAAATTTTCCAGTATTTTAATTAGGTTGTAGTGGTACAATTATAATAAATAATCTCATTACAATCTAGATACACAACCTAACATGTTGTTTGTCAACTTACACTAACTCTATAAACATGCACTTTATAAGCACATTATGATTCCTGACTTAGGCGTGCCCACAACGGTTGGTAAAGATTTGTTTATTTTAACCTAGTTTGTAATTATGTATTAGGTTAGTTTCTTTACATGAAGAAGAGATCAGATTGCAGATCACGAAACGTAGTGTTACTGATTTCTTGTTTCACTGAACGATGGCAAATGTCCGAAAAATCCTGTTTCCTTCACAATCCTTCCATCGTCAAAAATAACCTTCAAACAAAGAATACAACTATGTGTTTGTGCTAGGAAATATGAACTATATACATAAACTAATCCTAACCGTGCATGTGGTATATCACTCTATCTAAAAATGGGTTTTAATTACTAATCGTATGTTTTCATTTCTTCTAATACTAATACCAAAAACCATAATATAATACTTATTATTTATTCTGTAACTATTTTTCCAGTAGAGAAATTCCCACAATGCCTTAATAAACGAATTAGTTTTTTATTCAGTGTTGTAGTTATGTCTCTTTTTAGAAAGCATCTGAACACTTGAGAGTGTGTATGATTTATTTAAACTTAACAGAGCCCAACAAACGTGCTTAGGCAAAAATGGAGGTACATGCAGAAATTAAAAAAGGTCCTGCTGAAAGCCTTATTTTTACTTTTGGCGGTTAAGCGAAATAATCTGCGCCCTAGAGTATTGAATTAATTGTTTACTCGTTTAGTTCTAAAAATAATCAATGGTAGAAATCTTTACAAATAGGTAAAAACAAAAGAAAAATTAAGGAAACCAACCAGTTGGATTATGAATTCATTTAAATAACTACGTTAAAATTTATATTAGTTAATAACTATCCTATTTATTAGCAGCGGAATATTTACTTCAAATTTATATGTTCTGTTCATAAATCAAATTAACCATTACAAATTGTGGTCACAAGTTCACATTGATTGAGAAAAATATCATTTGCAATTCAAAGTAAATGAATATATCTTAAAGCGAATTGTACTGCAAAACATTTTCCTAAAAAACTTATCAGGCAAAACCGTGTAGTACACTATTTAGAATAAACCCTTTTTGCGACTGGACGTAACTAATCTGTTCAGTTAATAACAAAACGGTGTTATAATCATATTGCAACAGGTGACGTCTAATGAACAGCATGAACATAAGATCGCGGACAAATATGAATTTTCACTAATGTGTCACAACGATTACATATCACATTGCTATATGTGACAGTGTTTTATAAATAATATAGCAAACACTTTAAAATAATATTGTATCAATTTTCATTTTTCATAGGGGCGTTCGCCATTAGTGACCTCGATATGTCGTTACCAAGTACCCTCTTTTCTTTCTGATTCAGAAGCTAATTTGAGCTGAAATTACTTATTAAGTTTTAATTGTTTACATTCCATAAGGTCCAACAAGTTAAAACCCAATAGGTGAGCTTTGGACCAAGCAACCACTATAATTGCTTCCTACAAATTTCCCCCGTAAATCTTACTGAAGAGTGGAGAAAGCTTTTTTCTTTATCTTGGAAGTGCAATAGTAAATACTTTCTCTTTTCAACACGAATAACAAAACCATGGAGAAAAAACAATTCAACACAGAGAATTTCAGAAAATTTTTATCGGCATGAAATTGTTTACTAATTCCCGCATTTAAAACCCTGTTAGTTTTGAAGCGGGTTCGTCCTCATCAGTAAGAAAAAGAAGAAAGGCTAAAACAAACATCCTCACTTTCTTCAGCTCATCCAACAAAAAAAACTAAAGACTGTGCTGTTAGTAGCAATAGAAAAAGGTGCCAGAGGAGAAAGAAGATCACTTTAACTATTCTAAAACTCTGTTCAAATATCCTGGTTTTCAACCTGAGCAGCAGCGTTTTTGAATAAAACAGTGTTTTTAAAGTATGAAAACATTATTGCACAATAGTGCAGAGTGCAACCGAACACAGTTTTAGTATCCGTGCAAGTAAGCTATTACGGTAAATAATATTAACCATCTTTTTAACAAGGATATTAATGTATATACTGTGCCTGACACAGTTTAGCTATAACTGGTTTGCTTTCTGAAAATAGCTAACGTAAATACGGAAGCTTGAGGCCGCACCTTAGTCAAATGATTTACGAGGCATAACGGTTCATTAGAGAGTGTCTTAGCGGTGACGGTTTGTTTAATATTTCATTGTTACCTTTTCAAATAAAATACAAATCTGTCTGAGAGAGAGTGCCGTGTAAGGGAAAGGAGAACTTGATCGTTCGAATTCTTATTAAATAGGAGTATATATAAATAAATATATAGTATATATATATATATATATATATATAACTGGGTTGTTGCACCATGGTGGCTCCTGGACCACTTTTAAGAGTCACGGTTCAATGTACCACTAAATGAAGCTGAGAAACAACACAGCAAATCTCATGAAAAATTAACCTAAGCTACATCCGTTTCGTCTCCAAAAGCAATCCAGGAACCGGCAATAAATATATAAATATATACTATATATATTAGTAATAAATATATAATATATATAGTTATATATATCTACTCTAGTGAACCAATGAAATAAATCTGAGGAATCACGAATGAAAAATAACCGGAAGTCATATAGCTGTTTTGCTTCTTATACTTTCTTAAGCCAGCTTTTAATGTCAAATTCTTCCTTAGAATCAATTAAAAATATAGTGGAAATGTTGCCAAATCTATTGGAAATGTTGTCAAAATCTGTCTACGAATAAACTATAAATCTTCTAAATCTTTTTAAAAAACTTATAAACGGAAATGAAATGGAATTTGTTAACAATCACTCCCAGAAGTCGAGGGAATTGTGTTGTGCCAAACGATCTTCAATTGTTTCACGAGGTTCATTATTTAATCTTATTTTCAAGTGTACTATAAAATCATCTAGTATTTCTGGCTTAAAATCTGTGTATACAAATTCAACACCCAGATAACTGAAAAAATCAGGGTAAGATATTCGTGTTCATAATAAATTGTGTGTATTTTTAAACCAACAAAATCTAATATATTCAATCAATATAACATTTAATTGAAATTTCTTTCAATAGTTACAATTAGATAAGTTCGAATTTTTCATTCTTTTCTTCGTAAATTCTTGTAACAAATTTTGGTTTGCTTTTTTACCTCCATATTTGCTAATTTTTCCTAAAGCAGATTAATTCCAAATGTGTTTGAATTTCATCTTATTTCTTTTTCTTTAGGTTTAGGGTCTTTTTCAATGACAAAATTAAAATTAACAATCTCTACTAAAAATAAATATATTTTATCAATAATTTATCCTCTATTAATAACACTCTGTAAGACAGTTGGCGATTATACACATTCATGTTTCATTTATTATAGAAAGAGTTATTTTATTATTAAATGGAAATTATGGAGTACAAACTCTGCCCAGCATATAAATTTTTCAGCGTAAATGTTTTTGTTTTACATTTCTAACAAGGCGTAGATAAAAAGATATAGATTTTATTTTATTATTCAAACTATTTAGGATATTTTTGGTTATTATGATTATAAAAAGATTAATTCAGGGAAGAAATCGGGAATTTTGTCATAAAGCGAAAGAGTAAATTTTTTGGAAGGTTTTAGAGGGAATGAAAAAGAATAAATATGAATTTTAGCAAATAATGTTTCAAAAAAAAAAACTATTCTACTAAAATAGGTCCCATCCAAAGCAAACATGAACTCTCGAAAAATCGACATTCAAGATTCTTCTATAGCATTTTAAAGAAACTTACCACAGGAAATAGTCTTTATAAAGACTTCTTTGAATTACCCTAAATACTGTATTCAATGAAAGATGTTTTTCCGTAAATGAAAACAGATATATTGATATGTGTGGTGTGTATTCTGACGAAAGAGATAAAAAAGAGAAAACGTTTGCCATTCCAGCAATTCATTAGGATATAATTGACAAGACCTACAAGTAATTATAAGTAATTCATACGATATAATGAAAGACATAACAGAAAATAGCTAAAATGTCCGTAGTAGCATAAAATTTTTTACGTGGAAATTGAACGGGCGTTAGGTGCCTCTTGTCCAAGTTTAACATAATACTTTCACTGTTAGTCTGCGACGGGCATGATCAACGGACTTTGGCTAAACGTCCGTTCAAGCATAAATTGTCACGTGTGGCCTAATTGACGGGTGTTAACTCACTTCTCTGTTCCAGTAAGTCTGCGACGGTCATGGTCAACGGACCTTGGCTAATGTCCGTGAGTAGCATAAATTGTCACCGTTTGCTATTGACGGGCGTTTAAGTCTCCTATCCACTTACATTTAAACTTCACACTATAGTTTGCGACAGTTCATGGTAAACGGACTTGGCCTTAAATGTTCCGTAGTAGCAATAATTTTCCACGGTTGCTATTGACTGGGCGTTTAGTCTCCTATCCACTTAACCATTTAGACTTCATTATAAGTTTTTGCAGCGGACATGAATCAAACAAAAATAGCTAATGTCCGTAGTAGTATAAATTTCACGTAGAAATTTGATCGAGGCGTTAGTCTCCTTATCCACATTACATTTTAACTTCCCTAAAGTTTGCGACTGTCCATGGGTCCAACGGACTTGGCTAATGTTTCCCGTAGTAGCCATAGATTGTCCACGTTGCTATTGACGGGCGTTTAATCTGCCGCTTATCAACTTACATTTTAACTTCACTATAGTTTTTGCAGAGGACATGATCGAAACGAAAATAGCTAATGTCCGTAGTAGCATAATTTTTTACGTGGAAATTGACGGGCGTTAGTCTCTTTGTCCAGTTACATAAAACTTCAATGTAGTCGGCAGCGGGAATGATCAACGGACATGGCTAACTCGTCCCGTTCAGTAGCAGTAATTGTACACGTTGCTAATGTGACGGGCGTTACTCTCTTGCTCAGTTTACATTAAACTTCACTATAGTTTGCAAGCGCACATGATCAACAAAAAATAGCTAATGATGTAGTAGCATAATTTTTCACGTAGAAATTTGACGGGCGTTAACCTCTCCTATCCACTTTACACTTTAACCTTCATTATAGATTTGCAGCGGACAATGAACTCAACGAAAATAGCTAAGTGTCCGTAGTAGGCATAATTGTCACTGTTATTGCTATATGGACGGTCGTTAAATCTCCGTATCACACTTACATTTAGACTTCACTATAGTTTGCCACGGGAATGATCAACGGACTATGGCTTAAACGTCCCGTTCAAGTCATAATTGTCCACGTTTGGCAATTGACGTGGGCGTTTAACTCTCTTGCTCAGTTTAAATTTAACCCTTCACTACTAGATTTGCAGCGGGACATGATCAAACTGAAAATTAGCTAATGTCCCGTAGGTAGGCATAATTTGTGTACGTAGAAATATTGACGGGCGTTTTAGTCCTCTTGTCCCAGTTACATAAAACTTCACTGTAGTCCTGCGACGGGCAGTGATCAACGGACTTGGGCATAACGTCCGTCCGATCAAGCATAATTGTCACGTTTGCAATTGACGGGTGTTACAACTCTTGGTCCAGGTAGTCTGCGACGGTCATGGTCGCAGAACGGACTTGGCTTAATGTCCGTAGTATCAAATAATTGTCACATGCAATTGACGGGTGTAACACTCTTGTCCATAGTCTGTGACGGTCATGGTCAACGGACTTGGCTAATGTCCGTTAGCATAATTGTCAGGTTGGCTATTGACGGGTGTTACACTCTGTCCATAGTCTGCGACGGTCATGGTCAACGGACTTTGCTAATGTCCGTTCAAGCATAATTGTCACGTTGCAATGACGGGTGTTACTCCTTGTCCAGTATCTGCGACGGTCATGGTCAACGGACTTGGCTAATGTCCGTAGTAGCATAATTGTCAGGTTGCTATTGACGGGCGTTAGTCTCCTATCCACTTACATTTAACTTCACTATAGTTTGCCACGGGAATGATCAACGGACTTGGCTAACGTCCGTTCAAGCATAATTGTCACGTTTGCAATTGACGGGCGTTACTCTCTTGCTCAGTTAAATTAAACCTTCACTATAGTTTGCAGCGGACATGATCAACGAAAATAGCTAATGTCCGTAGTAGCATAATTTTTACGTAGAAATAGACGGGCGTTAGTCTCTTGTCCACTTACATAAAACTTCACTGTAGTCTGCGACGGGCATGATCAACGGACTTGGCTAACGTCCGTCAAGCATAATTGTCACGTTGCAATTGACGGGTGTTACACTTTTGTCCAGTAGTCTGCGACGGTCATGGTCAACGGACTTGGCTAATGTCCGTTAGTAGCATAATTGTCAGGTTGCTATTGACGGGCGTTTAGTCTCCTATCCACTTACATTTAACTTCACTATAAGTTTGCCACGGAATGATCAACGGACTTGGCTAACGTCCGTTCAAGCATAATTGTCACGTTGCAATTGACGGGCGTTACTCTCTTGCTCAGTTAAATTAACCTTCACTATAGTTTTGCAGCGGACATGATCAACGAAAATAGCTAATGTCCGTAGTAGCATAATTTTTACGTAGAAATAGACGGCGTTAGTCTCCTATCCAGTTACATAAAACTTCACTGTAGTCTGCGACGGCATGATCAACCCGGACTTGCTAACGTCCGTTCAAGCATAATTGTCACGTTGCAATTGACGTGGTGTTACACTTTTGTCCAGTAGTCTGCGACGGTCATGGTCAACGGACTTGGCTAATGTCCGTAGTAGCATAATTGTCAGGTTGCTATTGACGGGTGTTTACACTCTTGTCCAGTAGTCTGCGACGGTCATGGTCAACGGACTTGGCTAATGTCCGTTCAAGCATAATTGTCCACGTTGCAATTGACGGGTGTTACTCTCTTGTCCAGTAGTCTGCGACGGTCAATGGTAAACGGACTTGGCTAATGTCCGTAGTAGCATAATTGTCAGGTTGCTATTGACGGCGTTAGTCTCCTATCCACTTACATTTAACTTCACTATAGTTTGCAGTGGACATGATCAACAAAAATAGCTAATGTCCGTAGTAGCATAATTTTACGTGGAAATTGACGGGCCGTTAGTCTCCTATCCAGTTACATAAAACTTCACTGTAGTCTGCCGCGGGAAGATCAACGGACTTGGCTAACGTCCGTAGTAAGCATGAATTGTCCACGTTGCAATTAGACGGGGTGCGGTTAATCTCCTATTCACTTACATTTAGACTTCACTAAATAGTCTTGCAGCGGACATGATCACAACAAAAATAGCTAATGAATTCAAGTAGTAGCATAATTTTTTACGTAGAAATTGACGGGGCGATAATCATCCTATCCACTTAACATTTAACTTCACTATAGTTTTGCAGCGGACATTATCAACGAAAATAGCTAAGGTCCGTAGTAGCATAATTGTCACGTTGCTTTGA
>NW_025776810.1:152500-163311 GCF_021130785.1 Homalodisca vitripennis | reverse complement strand
AAATTTAAAAAATTTTAATTTCACAGAGAAATTCGCCATGGGGTGAGAGAAAGTTTTTTAAAATGCAAGATTCGAGAAGACAAAAATCTAAAAATGCTAATGTTAGTTTTTAAAACTTTTTCCCCAAATAGCTGTTAAAAAAAAATTTTATTTACATGGGAAAAAACGAGTATAGATCGAAAATTAAATAAATATATTTTTGGGGTTTTTATGCAAAAAAATTTTAAAAAAATTTAAAAAATTTTTCCCCCGGGGGGAAATTTTGTAAACATTTTTAAAAAACCCCTTATCTCGCGTTGGTAAAACTTTTAAAATTTCGTGACACTAAAAATTCTCGTTAAGTCGCAGTTTTTAAAAATAAAATCCCCAAAGGTAGCTTTTTTTCCTGTTTTTCCCCAACAATGGTTTTTAAAAATTTCTTTTACTTAAAATCTTAAGGGCGATGACCGGGGGAAAGGTAAAAATGTTATATTTAAAGAAAACAATTTTTGTTTACGAGTGACGACCCCCTTGATTAATATTTTAAAAATGGAATTGGTTTTTTAAATGGGTACAAAATTTTTTTCCAGTTGAAAAAAAATATTTTTAAAGGGAATGTATCCTTTGTGCCCCAAAACTTTGGGGTTTTAAAAAATTTTTAATAATAAAAAAAAATTTGTTTTTAAAAAAAAAAACGCGATCGAGGGTCACGCCAGAAGCCCTACTGGGGTTGTTTAATTTTTCATCCCCGTCTGGTGGTGGGTAAGTTTTCACCGTCGTGTTGTTGAATTTTTCGTTAATTGGGCCTTTTCTGATGAATGGTTTCATAATTTGCCAAAAAGAAAAGGGGCCCCCCAGGTTCCCATGTCGGGGGGGGAAAACCAGGACTGCTTACGTTCGGATTTTTGGGGTTTTTTTTTCCCTTTTTTGGATGGTGGAACTCTCCGGGGATGCTCCCCGTTTTCATTTCCTGTACCCAAAACGGGTCGAAAGGGAAAGGGGCGAAGGATCCTGGAGGACAACGTTGATTTTAAAATCCCTCGGACATTCTGTCGTGCGGCAGTTTTTTGTGGCTCCCCCCTACCTAGAGAGCTGGTTATTTCGATTAAAAATGATTAAAAAACCCAAAATAAAAAAAATAAAATTTTTTTAAAAATTAACAGTTTGGGGGTAAAGGTTTTTTAAAAAAACATTCAATGTTGAAGCTTAAGGTTGTTTCAAAAAACCTTTTGTTTTCTATATGGATTTTTTTAAAAGAAAACTGAACATATTTTAGAAAAAATTGAAACTTTGCCTTGTTCTTAAAAAAGGGTTTTTTTGGGGGAAAAATAAATAGGCTATAATTTTTTTGGAAAAAATTTTTAAAAAAAATATTCACCAACTTTTTTTAAAAAAAGGGACTTGAACTTAATTTTTTTTTTTCCCCCGGAGTACCATCGGTTGGCCTTTTTATGAATGTATTTTAATAAATAATTTGAAAAAATTTTTAATCTCCCCCTCCAAAAAAGGGGGGGTTTTAAAACCCTTTGGGGTTTTCAAAAGGCCTCGCCCAAAAAAAAATTAAACCCTTTTTGGGAAAAAGTATTTTTTTTATTAATATTTGTAATGAAAAAAAAAATAATTTGCTAAAGGGGTTTTTTAAAATTGAATTTTTTTAAAACCCCCTTTTAAGGTGGGTTGTATTTTATCGTTTTAAGAAAATTTAAAAATTTAAAAATAAATTTTCCGTTCGTTAGTCTGCAAAACTCGAAAAAAGGGGGTAAACCCCTTTTGGGCAAATTTTTGGGGCTTAAAATGTTCGTAAAGTCCAAAGGGTTTTTTAAAAGATGAAAAAATATAACAAAATTGCAAAAAAAAATCAAAAAAACGCAATTTTTTTTTTTCCCCTACAAATACTTATTCCCAAAAATTTTTATTTTGTTCATGAAACCTAATTAGTCTTGTTGGGGTTTTTTAGAAATATCCTTAAAAATTTTCCCCAGCCCCCGGGGTTCCCAAAATTTTAAATGCTTTTTTTAGTCTTTTCTATAAAATTTAAATTTTTTTAAATACCCAATTTTATTCCATTAATTGTTAAGTTAAAAATAAAAAAAATTTAAAAAATAAAAATTTAATTAAATTTTAAAATTTAAAAAAGCTGAAAAAAAATAAAAAATTTCGAAGGGGTTCAGTATCATTTTTTTCTTCACCGATGCAATTTGGGGAAAAAAACGGCGCCATTTTAAAAAGGTTTTAAATTTTATTATCAAAAAAACATTAAATAAATACGTTACAAGCCGGGGGGAAAAACCCCTTAAAAAGGGCCTAGATCGAATGTGCGGCGAGTCCTCACGCGCTAATCGCACTGATGACCAGAAAGAGACTGTAATGAAAACAGTTTTTATTGGTATGGCACATTTGCGTTCAAACATTTAAATCAGAATGAAGGGGATAGACAAAGAATGCAACGAGTTAAAGGCACATCGATCAAACAGCAGCGACCCCGGGAAAAAAATTTTGACCTTTTCCGCAAACAAAATGCCCCTGTAAACCCGGAAAACGAGCAGCATTCCCCTACATCCAGAAATCGTTTATGTGCCGAAAAATCAGTTTTTGGTAAGAAACTATTTTTCTTAAATTTCTCGCACTTGAAAAAATTTGCACTTGAATCGCAACATAATATGTTACATTAATTGGTATTTTTTTAAAAAACCCGGGTTTGCTAATGGTCTTACTTTGCCGCTGGGACCTGACGGCGTGGCGGGAGGCCCTGGGTGACTCGGACAAGTCTGGCCCAGAATATTGTGATGTTGTGCTCTTGACTTTATCTATTTCTCCAACGAGATTGACACTTTTGGCGGGAGGCCTCGGTGACTCGGACAATTTTGGCACAGCCAGAATATTGCCGATGTTGTGCCCCTGATTTTCTTTTACTCATTCAAATTTTTTAATTCTTCACCAGTTAAATTAAGTTCTGAAATTATATTCCTTCAAGATGATGATGATGATAGCCATTGTTGAGACGAACCTCGGTTTTTGATAACATAATTGTTGTTTCACTTGATTTTTTTTGTTCCTTGCTCCTGTTAATTCTTATTGTGCGGCACAAAATTGTGACCGCACTTGATACAAAAAGTTGAAAGTATCAGCGGTTATTGTCAAACATTCGGTGCATCTTAACAATTTTTTAGTGCAACTGGGGACAGGTAGTTTATATTCTGCCATTCTATCCACTTTTTGCCAAAAGGGGACATTGCATTGTAAAAGTTCTTCTACTAATAAAAACTAATCAATTTAAAGGAAAGTTACTATCACGTTTACAAACGAATCTCAGCCAATTATAAAAACAAAGCGATTCTGACACTTGTTCTGACAGAAAATTTAAAATCCCTTTTTTAAAAGGGACACCTTTATGTTTTTTTTTATTAATTATTGTGGCATTTTTTCAACAGCTGAGGTGTAGAAGGCGCTGTATTAATTGATTTTTTGATCAGTTCTAAGATGCCATAGCAAGGCCTATACTATGATGATGAGGCCTTTATAAAGTTACCAGTTCTGCAATACATAATTAGGGTTTAAATTAATATGGTTTCATGTTTAAGAGGTAAGTGAAACGAAAGTTCACCGGGTCAGCTAGTATTGCTAATAATAATAACAATCTTTCATTGTTCAAGCGTTCTTCAAAGTACAATCCTAGGATTCATGAAATTGCTTGGCTCAAGGGGCATACCTCGTATTTTTATTTTAGGCCCCGAAAACCAGAAACAAATGCAAGCTAAGCATCGCTCTAACATGGTTTCATTTATGGGTGGTAGCTAAGAATGTAAGTAGGTGATAATCATTGCATTTTTGCGCTCCAAAACCTTTTCCTAATTTCTGAAAGCACATATGATAGATGAGTGGAGTAGGCAAATTCTGTTGAAGTACTGCGCGTGTTTCCCTAAATGAGATTTTTCCTGGAATATTCAGCCCATCGATCAGAAGAAGATTTGTAAAACCAGTTGAAAACAGCAAGCAAGTCACAACTAGCTACTAGAAACATAACACCTTAGAACCTCTCTTGTATTACGTTAGCGTTTTGAGAACTGCAAACAAATCTTAACCGCACTGTGCTGCGATTTAAAATAACTGTCTAATTTCGCAGGCCAGGACAACGAGCTAAAGATGGAAGGGTATTAATAAATTGTGGGGGATAAAACAATGTTGAGGCGCACACATTTTCTAACCTTGGCTGGGATCAATAATAATATTTTAACTAATCTGTAAAATATTTGGTAGCTTGGCTTATAATACTGTTGTGTTAGTTGCCCAACGGCGAAGTGTAGCAGGGTACAACGTATTTATCGGCAAGAATAAAATATTTTGTAGCTTGGCTATAATATTTTTTGTGTGTTGCCAATGGCGTAAGTGTAGCGGGTACAACGATTATCGCAAGATAACCGGATCAACCAACGTCGGAGCGTGGGTTTGCTGCTTTGGATGGATAACCACCCCACCACTGAGCGATCCTGTCCTTGCAAGCTGCCCCGCCTACCCAGCCATTGGTGGTGGTTCGTGAAAGTTGAACCTTTAGCCACTTTGAAATCCCAAGGCCCGAGCTCAGGCCGGGGCTGTGTCAATATCGTCAAATTGACCCAAGCCCGAAGCTCAGGCAGGGCAGTCTAATTTTAGTTCGTGGAGGGAGGACTGGTAATTCGCATTACTGACGTTTTTAGAGGTTGTGTTTATGGTTTTTAAGCAAGTCATATTAGACTAATTTTATTAAGTCTTTGGTTATTTATAAACGGTTACAATGCAAAAAAAATATTATAAAAGGGAAATTGTGGTCACCAAACAAGCTGATACGACGCCGAGTCACCAACTACGCAGTTTGTCAGCTGGTGGGCCGTGCCGGTCTGGACTGTTTAAAACTAGCTTCTTTGTTTTTACAGTGGAATTAATAAGTTATTTTAGCTACAGTTGTTTATAAAAATTAGTATTTGGAAGTTCTCAGATTATATTTTTTACTATGTTATTTATATTACAATTAGTCAAGAACTACGTATTTGTGGCTACTATAGTGCACGTTTGCCGTGGCGTCCTGTACTCTTTGTACGTCTATACTCAGTTTTTGTGTTTTACAGTGAAATTAAAAGTGGTTTTAGTTTATAGTTATTTAATACCAATATAGGATTTTGTGTTGCTCCAGTGTTGTTTTATTATGTTATTCAACTCACATCCTACACGCTGTAAAAATGGGGGTGGAATTTTTTGGATCCCCAAAACAACGAAGCTTATCGTTGATACAATTGTATAATACAAGATTCTTGACGATGAGAAATTCAGATTTTGACAATGCTGGAACCTAATGGTGTCGCTAAATAATAATATAAATGTGGTTTTTTGAAAAGATAAGTGAGTTTATTGACGACTCTGGGTCTGAATGGTGAGTTTGTTGGATGATGAAGATGCCGATTTCCCGATTTTGAGGTAAACTTGTACAACAGACAATCTAAGTTATGAATTCTGATTCTGATAGTTCTGATAATTTAAATGCTTTGATCCATCTATCCCTTCTACTAGTGGCCATTTCAAACAAAGTACAAATAAGCCTAAGGTATCTAAAAAAAAGGAAAGAAGGATTTTCTACTAAAAAGGGTGAAACTCAGGCCTAGTCACTAATGAGTTAGGTGGAAATCTGACAGTTAGGGCCTAATGTTTTTGGGTGGAAATAGAAAATGGGCCCTAGTGATGAATAATATTCAGGTGCGGTGGTTAAATAATTTAGTAACAAAATTTAGGCCTAGGTTCCTCAACTAATATTTGAAGGAGGATCAAAACCTCCTGATGAAGTAACTTGGTTTGGAAATCGGATGATGAACAACCAGATACTTCACGTGTTCAATGAATACAGTCGGCAATCCAAAATGTGCTATTGATGAGAAAACTTCACACCCATTTGATGTTTTTTCAATTTTGTTTCCCTGAAAGTGTTAGATAAAAAATATTTAAATCTCGAGACCAGTAAATATGGCTAAAAGCATTATTTGACAAACTGAGAAGACAGCAATAGAATATAAAAAAGAACAGTATTTGGGCAACATTGGACAACGTAGGTAAAATTACAATGAGGTGTATTTATGTTTTCTCAATAATTCTTCACATGTGTGTTGTAAAAATGCCAAGAATTGAGAGAGTTATTGGGCCAAGGGACAATTTCATAAAAAAAAACTGGATTTTTGCTGGTTCATTTGATGCCTCAGGAATAGGTTTTTTGCATTATTGTCAAATTTCCATTTGAAACGATAATTGCCTCGTATATTCCATATAAAAGAGATGGAACATGAATCCATGTCACAAACTCAGACCCTACATTTGGACCACGTTGGTACATGAAGTTTTTCCTGAACCGTTTCTCTCCCTATGAAAATCTCACTGTTGATGAAGGGGACCTGTGGAGTTTAGGGGCAGAAATTATGATTTAGAGTTGTAACAACAAGAATAAGCCGGACAAATACGGTATAAAAACTGTACATCGTATGTGATTCTTCCACTGGATATGTCTTGTCATTTGAAGATATTTACACTGGTAAGAGTGTTGATAGTTTAGCATAACCTCGCTGTTTTCGGCAGGCTACTTTCAAATTATATTAAGACAACAGGACACACAGTATACATGAGACAGGGAGTTGTTACCACATCCCCCCAAGTTTTGCTTTTTTTTTTTATTTCGACTTTTTGTGGGACAAATCAACCAAAAGCCGTTGGGTACATGTATGAGTAAACAGGAAAGAGCTGCCAAAAACTGTTATACAAAAAGAAGCTGGCAAAAAATGAGATTATCTCCAAAAGAAGAAAAAACACATTTTGTGCACAAAGTGGAAAGACACTAGAGATGTTCTAACTCTATCATCTGTACAATAAAAACACATCCTCCAGGGTGATTAAGGGGAAACAGGTCCAGTCAACAAAATCAAAGCCTGAAAGTTATAATAGATTATGAACAAAAATAAAACAGGTGTTGACAGAAATGATCAGCTTGTTGCATACTATCCATTTAAAAAGGAAACAGAGGAATATGGAGGTAAAAATAATTTTTTTTCATCATGTGTTTATGGTTTCCAAATTCAAACGCATTTAATTCGTAATTCCGTTTCTTCGAGGCCTGCTGCACATCTCAAAAAAAATGCCACCTCTAAAAATTTATTAATTCTATTTGGAAAGCATGTATCTGAAAAGGGAGGAACCCTTTATCAAGAAGAACAAGGGCAAGGGGAACAGACCTAAAGCCAGCAACTTACATGGCATACATTTTCCCGAAAAAAATTTCACTCCGACCTGATAAGAAGGGTCCATCCAACAAGAGTGTGCAAGAGTTTTGTTCAGAGAAAAATAAGCAAACTACATGGCAAATCTGGAAGAAAAGAAACTGTGTGTTTTTGCCCAGAGTGTGACACTGCCCTCTGACCTTCCTGAATGTTTTTCAGATTCGTTTTTCACACTATAAACGAACCTTCTTGTAAATAGAACAACATTTTCCTATTCAACTTTTTAATCTTGTGTATTTTCCTGATTAATAATAAAAATATATTTGAACAACAACTTCTTTCTTTGTTGTGATGTGTAATATTTTTATGGTTAGCTGAAAAGAAAATCATGAAGTAAAAATGTATAAACAAACTTATGCTTTATGTTCCAATTTTTATTCTTCATTATTTTAACAAACACTTTTTATGGACCTCACAACATTTTCATTGAGTTCAAAAAAATTTATATTATTTACCTTGGATATATATATACATATATTTTGAACTACAACTTCTTGGCTTTATTTTGATGTGTAATAATTTATGTTTAGCAGAAAAAAGTCAAGAATAAAAATGTGCAAATAAATTTATTGCGCTTATGTACCAATTTTTTTGTTTCTTCAGTATTTTACACACCTTTTTATGGACTCAAGATTTGTATTGACTATTAAAAAGGTAAGTAACATATTTTATTGTTTCATTTATTTTTTTCTGGCTTTTTAATTTGATATATTGGTTGCTAAGAAACGATAACTTACAATTTTTTAACAAATTAACTAAAAAAAAAACCCTTGAAATATTGGCTGGGAACAGCACATATAAATATTGCTAAGAAACCCTGGGACTCAAAGTGTTTAAGCTGTAGGTGCTCATTTTAAGTATTAAAGAAACTTCTTAGCACCCAACTTCGCCTGGTAAAATAAGTCGTTATTATAAATATTGTAAATTTTAACATGTTGATATAAAAAATCAAGCTATGGATTAAAGTTTGACACCAATAATTTCAAAACAAAATGATTCCGTATACAAAATGGAATATTTTATCAGAGTCAAGCAAGAAGTTGAGTTGAGCATGATCATATCGACCACCTCTTCATCTCTCAAAATCCAGAGTTTGATATTGTGCCTCAGATCAGCTCTATTAGAGAGGGATTGTGGAATTGACAATATCTACGAATCATCTGATACAATAATGAAATAGAGTGATACTTAAAAAATGTCATATTCATAACAGTCAATATAACCAAAACATATACCTGGTCCCAAAAAAGTGCCTTGAGGGACGCTAAAATATCGAGGTAAGTGTTGCCATCACATCTACCCATCCTTCTATCGTTCCAACAAGTAAGAAAACTTGAATCAACAAACAGAGTTATCATTCAAAATTAACCGAAATCAAAAGCATGTGAAAAATTCCGAAACAGTCATCAAATCCTGCAAGTTTTGCCCTTAGCACATAACATAACCATCAGTCACAATTTAAGAAGCACTGAAAAAGTGCTAAATCCTTTTCTAAATACTGGATTGAGCTTTAAGCTGTTCGGACAACCAACCAAAACTGTAGAGTTGACTGGAAATGAAGGAAACAGGATTTTTCAAAATAATTTGCCATCGTATTCCGTTATACAATACAAACAGTAAACAGTTACTGCTTAATAGATTAGCAATCTTGATCTCTTCCTCAGGTGAATGACTAACTAAATGCATGACTACAATTTTTTTTCCCTTTTTAAAAACCCCCTTTTAATTTTTTTTTTGGGTTTTAAAAAAAAATTTTAAAAATTTTTTTTTTATTTTTTTTTGGGGGTTTTTTTTTTTTTTTTTTTTTTTAAAAAATTTTTTTTTAAAATTTTTTTTTTTGGGGGGGGTTTTAAAAAAAAATTTTTTTTAAAAAAAAAAAAAATTTTTTTGGGGGGTTTTGGGGGGAAAAAATTTTTTTTTTAAAAAAAAATTTTTTTTTTTTTTTTTTTTTTTTGGTTTTTTTAATTTTAAAAATTTTTAACAAAATTTTTAAAAAATTTTTTTAAAAAATTTTTTTTTTTTTTTTTAATTGGTTTTAAAAATTTTTTAAAAATTAAATTTTATTTTAAATTTTTTTTAAAAAAAAAGGGGGTTTGGGGGGGGAAAAAAAATTTTTAAATTTTTTTTTTTTAAAAAAAAAATTTTTTTTTTTTTTAAAAAAAAAAATTTTTAAAAAAAAAATTTTTAAAAAAACCTAAAAATAAAAAAAAAAAAAATTTTTTTTTTTAAAAAAAATTTCCAAAAAAAAAAAAAATTTTTAAAAATTCCCCCAAAAAAATTTTTTTTTAAAATCCCCCCCCAAAAATTTTTTAAATTTTATTTTCCCCCCAAAAACCAAAGGAAAAAAAAAATTTTTTTTAAATAAAAAAAAAAAAATTTTGGAAAAAAAAATTTTTTTGGGGGCTTTTTTTAAAAAAATTTTTTCAAAAAATTTAACCCCCCCAAAAAAAAAATTTTTGGGGTTTTGCTTTTTTTTCCCCCGGGGGGGTTTTTTTTAAAATTTTTAAAAAAAAAAAAAAAATTTTTCCCAAAAAAAAGGGGAAAAAAATTTTTCCCAATTTTAAGGGGGGGGAAAAAAAAAAAAAAAAAACCCCAAAAAAAAAAAATTTTTTTGGGGAAATTTTTTTTTTTAAAAAAAAAATTTTAAAAAAAAAAAAAATTTTTTTTTAAAAATTTTTTAAAAATTTTCCTTTAAAAAAAAAAAAAATTTTATTTAAAAAATTTAAACCCCCTTTTTTTTTTAAATTGGGAAAATTTTTAAATTAAAAAAAAAAAATTTTTTTTTTCCTTTTTTTTTGGGGGGTTTTTTTTTTTAAAAAAAATTTTTTTTAAAATTTTAAAAAAAAAGTTTTTTTTTTAAAAAAAAAAAAAAATTTAAAAAAAATTTTAAAAAAAATTTTTTTTTTAAGATAAAAAAAATTTTTAAAAAATTTTTCCCTTCCAAAACCAAAAAAAAAATTTTTGGGGAAAAAAAAAAAAAATTTTCCAAAAAAAATTTTTTTTTAAAAAAAAAAAAAGGGGTTTTTTCCCCCTTTTTTGGGGGGAAAGAAAAAAAAAAAACCTTTAAGGAAAATTTTTTAAAAAAAAATTTTTTTAATAAAAAAAAATTTTTTTTTTTTAAAAAAAAAAAATTTTTGGTTAAAAAAATTTTGGCCAAAAAAAAAAATTTTTTTTTTTTTTTTTTGGTTTTTTAAAAAAAAAAAAATTTTGGGGGGGGCCTAAAATTTTTTTCCCCAAAAAAAAAAAAAAATTTAAAAGGGTTTTAAAAAATTTTTTTTAAAAATTTTGTTTTTAAAAATTTTTAATTTTTTGGGAAAAAAAAAATTTTTAAAAATTTTTTTTTTAAAAAAAATTAAAAAAAATTTTTTTAAAATAAAATATTTTTTTTTAAAAAAAAAAAAAAAAAAAACCCCAAAAACCAAAAAAAATTTTTTGGGGGTTTTTAACCGGGTTTTTAAAAAAATTTTTTTAAAATAAAAAAAAGGGGGGGGGGGAAAAAAAAAATTTTTGGGGAAACCCCCCCAAAAAAAATTTTAAAAAAAATTA
>NW_025776810.1:127500-145000 GCF_021130785.1 Homalodisca vitripennis | reverse complement strand
ATCAAACCACTCTAAATATTAATTAATACTTTGTTGTTTTATTATGTATGAATTGCACTTATCTCTCCTATAGGTTTTAATTACAATAGCTCGGTTTTTTCATGGTTTTCAAATTCAAAAATACAAAAATAAAATACTAGGAAAATAATAGATTTACATGCAATACAGTTTAAGAAATTGCTAGTTCACAAATTTACTACAAATAAATATTATATTTTATTAATAGTCAACTGCATATAAACATTATTAAATTAGTAAATACACTCATGCCCATTACGCATAAGCATTGTTACTATCTAACTCAATTCTTATACCTAACACATTTTCTCTTTTAAATATATTAATTTAATCAATGAATGATCATTATATATTAAAAAACCTTCAAATATACTACAAATAACAAATATTAAGTTACAACAATAATTAATATTTATCACCTATTTTTAAAATAATTATAATACATCTTAAATAATTCTACGAACCGTACATACAGTTCATTAAAAATCAACATAAATAATCGTATATTATATAAATTAATGACAAATAATAATAGTAGTCCTTACCTCGTCAAAAAACTAATACACATATGTAAAAATATCGCTTTATCCTTTAAGAAAATTCTTTTTTATTCCATAACTTTTTTATTTGTATATTTGTTGGTTCGTCTTTCAAAACAGAGCACATAGAGTTTTAAATAGTGTTCAGTAAAAACTTCTGTTCTCAGCTTAAAATTATAACAAATATATTTTAGAAGATTTACCAAAAAACAAGTAGTTGGAATACAAAAAAATCAACATAAAAAATAATGTAAGAAATCTATGAACTTAGTTAAAGGATAGGCATATGTGGAAGGTATAGATGATCTCAATACAAGTAATAAGAAGAAGAAAGACTTTTTATAAAAATATAGTCTTCTTTCAGATTATTTTGCTGAACTAATCTTATAAAGTACTAATTTGAAAAAGGAACCTTAATGTGGCATGTGAAAGGAAAACAGGAATTTTGTCCAGAGACATTTGCCATATGTTTCAAGTGAAAACAAGAAATTCTCACAGTAACACAGTAAAATCCAGTTGTTGTTCCCTGATGTTCTTGTTTTCAATGAACTGATGAGCAAATGTCCTGGAAAACATCCTGTTTCCTTCATGTGTTACTTGATTTCTTGTTTCACTGAGACGATGGCAAATGTCCGGAAAAACCTGTTTCCCTTTCATGTTTTACTTACTGATTCTTGTTTCACTGAACAATCGCAAATAACCGGAAAAATCCTGTTTCCTTCACTGTTTTACTGATTTCTTGTTTCACTGAACAATCGCAAATAACCGGAAAAAAATCCTGTTTCCTTCACAAACCTTCCATCGTCAAAAATAACCTTCAAACAAAGAATTAATGGCCATGATTGATTTAACACGTTCAAGACGATGTGTACCCTATCGAGGTACATACGTTCTTTCGCAACTGCCTTCGTGTACCCGATCAGGTACACACCCAGGCTTTTGTAAAATGTGACGTGCGCCCGATGAGGTACAAGCTGCTTGGTAATACATTATTGTGTTTTTAATGTTTGCCTGTTATGGATCCCGATACGTTACGTGCCCTTTCAGGCGCATGGTTTGCTTAATTTTTAAGGTAAAATTATTTGTTTTAGGTACTCTTTAGTTAAGCGGAGCAAAATTGAAATGAAATAATTGTTTTTGTGCAAAAATTGCAAGCCTACATACCTTTCTCTTTATACTTAGAAGTTTGATGTAGAAAAAACTGATGACGGTTTTTGCTATTATTATATTAAAAAAAACTCGCAACGATAAATAAAGTCTATGACACTAAGCTGATGATGACATGAACGTGTTAAATGTAGTCTTATAAGTGACCACACAACCATACATTGACATTGTTGTAAGTTCTTAAATATAGTTTAGATTTTTTAATCTTTACTCACTATGTGCTTTACAAAGACATTTCTGTTTAAAACTCCTTTAAGTTCCTCGAAAGCCGATCGCCGAGCGGTCTAAGACGTCAGACTTTGAATCTGAGTTAGAGTTAGAGATTGCACAGGTTGAAATCCTGCCTGTGACTGTAGCACTTTTATCAGTACCATCGATCTTGTACTGTATCCTCCTCCTTAATCAGTTTTGTAAGATCCTAGCACAAGGTTGTGGTACATGATAATGGGCAAAATAAGGCTCAAATTGCGAATACCCTTTAAATATAAAATAAATCTACTACTATGTACCTACATTATTAACAAGTGACAAAAGCTCAGCCATACACAGAATCATACTACTCATACCTATCAGATAGATAGTGTTAGATAGCTCCGTTTATGTTACGTTGACATTTTTACCTTCTGTGCTCCTATGAACATCAACGTAGCCAGAACCATATCAATCAATAGACGGACGGGCGACACCACTCTCCACAGCATTTTTTGTATCTGCACAGAGAAGGATACATAGGATATATTTTTCAAGTCATTGACAGTTTATCTGCACAGATAAGGATACATATGATATATTTTCAAGTGATGACGACACTGTATCTGCACCAGAGAAGGATACATAGGATATATTTTCAAGGTGACGATGACATTGTATCTGCACAGGAGAAGGATACATAGGATATATTATCAAGTGATGAGGACAGTTTATCTGCACAGAGATACACAGGATATATTTTCCATGTAATGAGGTCAGTTTATCTGCACAGATAAGGATACATAGGATATATTTTCAAGTGATAAATTGACAAGGTATCTGCACAGAGAAGGATACTTAAGATATATTTTCAAGTAATAATGACAGTGTATCTGCACAGAGAAGGATACATTAAGATATATTTTCAAGTGATAATGACAGTGTATCTGCACAGAGAAGGATACACAAGGTTTATATTTTTAAGTGATGACAGTGTATTATATTTATTTCTTTCCTCACATAAAATATGGCATATTGGCCTGGGGTTCTTCCTCCAAAGAAATTTAATATTTTTAAAATTGCAAAATAATAGCTTCGAGAAATGATAACAAAATAAAACTTTAGATCATCCTATAGGTCTATATTTAAACTTATTGACCGTTTTCATCACTTTATATACTCGTATATGAGGTCTTAATGTATACCCATAAAAAATCTTAACTAATAATATCACCACTAAAGATCATGATTACAATACAAGAAAAAAGAGAGACAGACTTGCATGCCCAGTCCGAAAAACTAAAGTATTAATATGTCTACTTATCTTAATAGAGAAAGAATATTACTCAGAAAATGATTTTCTAATTAATGCAACCTTCATTCAATATATTACTCTCCAACCATTTTCAAAACTTTAAAAAAAAACTACAACTTTAAACCTTGTATATATTTTTTTCCCAGTGTACATTGTATTTATTTTATCACTAATTATTTTTTAGATTTTTAAAACGTTTTTGTAGACAATTCACCTATATTGTTAAAACTTTATGTTCTATTTGTACGCATATATGTATACATATGGGTCACTGTTTTGTGTTTATTAATTATGATTATTTATCAATTAGTTATTAATTATGTTTATAAATAGTTTTATTTCTAGGATAAGGATATTTTTAATTATACTGACGAGTCATTCAATATAGATGACCTGTTCATTTGTAGATTTTATCTAGTGCATTATGTAATGTTATGTGACAATAAATTTCAGATTTCTGAAATGAAAGGGTTATCAGATAAACTCAAATTATATACATAATAATATTCTAAATTTTTGACTTGAATTTCTGAACCAGTAAAGAATTGAGTTCAAAACCAACGTCGTATATTCTTTTGAAGGATGAGGATAGTACATCGCATTCTCTCTTATTTAATTTTGTAAAATGTGAACTTTATTTTCTAGAGATGGTTTGTATGTATTTGTTCAAAAAAAATAGTTTTGGAATATGTTTATACTTGCTATTAAATTATAAATGTACATAAAGTTAAAGCCCATGTCTACTTTTTCAATTACGTAACATGAAATAAATAGCACATTTATTAATGTTAAGATTAAAATGACCCTCTATAGGTATATTTCCATAATCATATTTTAGTTGTAATACTTAAATTTGAACGCATTTAATTTATACTGACAGGCCTGGCAATTGATAACAATAGCTTCGAAATAAACTAACATCTAATTAATATAACCATCATAGAGGAGGAGATTCTGTTATGCCTTGAAAAAATGTTTTGAAATCCCTCTTCAATATAAATTTGCTGCCTGCTCTGGCAGCCAAGTTCCAATCATTTTCAGAGGCTACACATAGTTGGAGATGTTGCATTGTCACCAAGGAGCAAGATTCCTTTTTCATGACACGCCTTTTGTTCTGAAACCGCTTTGCAGAGCTTGATCAAAGTTGTACAATACACGGTATGTGTTGATTGTCTTTCCTTGTAGCATGAGGTCAGGAGATCCAAACAATCACGAGTTAAATGTTACTCCTGATCTGAACCTATTTTTTTGAATGGCTACCCTAGACTGGTCTAAAAGTGACATGACCAACAGACAAAGTTGTTGGAACATCATACTGTCGCCTACTTTTCATTCTTCTGCTTTCCCTTCATCCCTAATTTCATATTTTTATCCAACTCATCACAGCTAAATACCTTGTCACAACCAAGACATTAGATATCTTAATATTACAAAATTTTAATTTGTAATAATTATGAATTTAGTCATACACTAAATAACTTGAATGTACAATTATTGTCAAACCCAAATATGTAAAGTTTAAATTTGAATTAAATTAGTGTATATTTAACATACCAGTAAAGTTTATATATATATATATATATAATATATATATATATATAATATATATATATATTAAGCCTTTTCTCAAAACAGTAAAAATTTAAAAAATCGTTAACAATGAAACTGGTTACTAAAATTAAAAATATTTCTTTTGATTTTAAATCTTTAGAATTAAAGTTTTTCTTAAAATTTTCATTTGATTTATTTGGTCGCATTGCATGACATTTTGCAATTATCCGTTTATAAGCATTGTATTACTTCAAATTTTGAGAAATCTATTAAAATCATATATGATAAAAACACATGATTTACTATAAAATTCTCTTCAGTTATTTGTCATAGTTTGGTGAGGTCTTCCTTCATAACCTCTCAAGCATTTTAATATAGTCGTATTTTGTTTTACTTATCTAATAACAGATTCAGCTCAATAAATGGTTTCTTATGATCTAAAATTAAGAACAGCAGACTTACTGTATCTGTTGACTGTTAATATATCGAACAGCACAAAAAATCCAGAAAAGCTGTAACAAGTAAAACATAATTACTTTTTAAAATAAAGACACATAGCATATCGAATACACACACTTACACAGACCGGTTTTCATAATCCTGTGACATTAAAGTTATTACCGTTTCACACCATTCCTTATTTTAAGCTAGAAAAGGCCAAAGTATACTGGCCATATTTTGCGTCCAATGACCAACACTGCGATTTTCGGTGTGATCATGGATCAAGCATAAGGTATTTGATCGTTTTGATCATGGATCAAGCATAAGGTATTTGATCACTGTGTGGAATTGATTACAAATTTTGACAAACATTACGATTTCAAAATAAAACAACACTACTCGATTTGCTAGACAACCTAAAACCATAATCACAGGATTTTGAAACATTTTTCATTGTATATGTTACAAAGGAACACAATTTTACAAGAACGGGCATCAAGGACGTAACCAACGAGGGGGTCCAAGAGTTCCAAATACCCACCCCAAATTATTTTAATTACTTTTTCAATAAACGATTATTATTATTTACATAGTTCAGTATTACTGACATGTAATGCTGAAAGACCGTTCTCAACAAAGAAATGAATCAAGAACATTTTAAGGAACAAAATGGAGCCTTACTCTCTGTCCACTATGGGAAAATATTAGTTGTCTGGATACCCCCCAAAATGTTTTTTCTAGCTACGTTCTTCACTGGAATCTATTCTCTTCTTTAGGCATCGAAAAATAAATTTCAAACATAAGATAATGCAAAATTAAAAATAAATCAATAGAGTTCTGATTGGTCCTGATGGCATATCATAATTATATAGTGATTTAGTGACTGTTTTTCTATTCCAGTAATATATATATATATATATATATATATATATATATATATATATATATATATATATGTTGGCTGTTATGCTTTCTAGTAATTAATCATCAACAATAAACTAAACACTCAGCCATAATCAGAGATGAACCACAAGCTCAAGATATTTTTACATTTTACGAAGGATACTAATATTGTACTCACCCAAATTGCGGTATTGAAGAACATTAGATTCTATAATTAACGTTTTTTATGCAAAAAATTCTACCTTTTTTCGAGCTATCCATAAATATCCAGTAGACTAACACTTTAGGTATGTTAAGTTGTTGTGTTTTATTTTTTACTAGATTTTGAGAATAAGGGGACAAGACTCCAGTTTAACCTCCTAGGATATAATGGATAGGATGACTACCTAAGTATAGGGTAACACTAACTGAACTCACCACAGAACAAGCAGCAATGGCCAGAGAACCAAATTTGAGGGAGAAGCAGAAGCAGCATTTTCCCATATAGGGTACATTTAAGCCTGAAACAAACACTTATTATAATAAAGTAAGTAAACCAAATCAGAACAGTTTGTGAAAAATGTATAATATACATGACAAGTATATTTTAACAAATTTTTCCGTAAAAAGAAAAAATAACAAAACAACCATAAGTTGCAACATTTGACACCTATATTCAAGGGGCGTCGCCAAGGGGGGGACAGCTGCCCCCCCCCCTGGAGATTCTAAAAAAGTTACCAAATGTAAAGCAACAAAAGTCCTAAGTTTTTTGCTTGACTGCTCTTAGAAGTGGTCGAGAAGTTTACGAAAAACCCTCGAATTAACCGAATCAAAAAAGAACCTGTTGACCATTATCATACTTTTCTCATTCTCCATATCAGCTTCCCCCCCCCCCCAGGTCATCGGCTGGTGACGCCCCTGTCTACATTTATTCAATTATTGCACTTGCTGTGAGTAAAACTGCACACAAATTTGTTACTTATAATACAAACAAGAAAATAATAGTAACTGGGAAACTCTAATAAAAAACAACTCTAATAAAAACTCATCTAGAGTTTATCAAATTAAATACAATTATTGTTATAAAGTTTCCAGAAAAGCAAACATAAAAATATAACTGAAAAAAATTACAAATTTAAAAATATATTTAAACATGTATGTTCCTTTTGTAATGATCTTTATTGTAACTTCTTATGTGTACCAATAATGCAAACAATGTTTTTTACTATTATACATACTCAAAATAGCTCCTATACAGATGAATGAATTAGTAAATTCTGTATTTATCCACAAGAGCAGTCAATAGTTTTTAAATATTAGATATTTTAGATATTAAAAAATTTCAATATCAAATCTGAACAAAATGTAATTATTTAACTTAATTTAGAATACTAACAATTCTTTTCTTTTTTCTTTTCTTTTCTTATTTAACAGATCAAGATAACCAATCCCGGCTCCCCAGAGATCTTCAGGAAAATGATGGAATTCCACATACCGCAAGTGAAAACTATAAATTATTGTTTTAAACAGTTGTTCTGTGATGAGGAATTCGTAGCATCAATGAACAGTGTTCCAGGCGTCTTCGTCAGAAATAATTTTTCATCGTGAGAAAACATAAAAAAAAACGTGATGACTGATAATAACACGAAATCATCATTACTTATTATTTGGAAAATACCTTGTGTAATGGATCAAAATTTTAAGTACAATAACGAAATTAAAATGTTATAAAGTGGGCGATCTCATCTTGTCATACTTTCAGGCAAATCAGACTCCAAGAAACGATAGAGCAAACGTCATACGAAACGAACCCAAGCATTAACCTTGGCCTTCTATCAAGTGTTAGACGCACATCGAGGGCCCCAAAAACATGCAGGTGTTATAAAATAACTAACAGTTTTCTAGAGGATGATAATGTTATGCTGGATACGTTACTTACCACTGGTACTTTTCACAGCGGCTGACATTGTTGACACTGTACTCAACTGATTATATATAATATCAACGAATAACTGACCTCACTCTACAACAACAACTATGAACTAATACCGGCACAGCACTGCAGCAGACGTAGACGAGCTCCTCACGCCTGACTTTTGATGGGGTGATCAAGCCAGGCGGTTAGAAAGAGTGGGGGCAGAGCCGAGCAGTACCGATAAATCCCGAAAATTCCTGACAAACTCTGTACATGCGGCTGATAGCGACCTCAGTTCGGAACGGTTCTGATTTCTATTATCTTACGAATTAATGAGTCGTTTTATATCCGAATTAATGAGTCGTTTTATATCCGAACATATCTGCAAAACATAGAAATTATATCAAATTAATTATATTAATATTGAACTTTCTTTATAACTCCAAAGACACTTTACAAAATGTGAGATGGTGCACAACGAATAAAATGTCATAATCTTTTTGTGCTATTGGAATATATTCAAATTAATAGGGCAAAAGCAACATATTATAATGTGGAGTTCTTAATTGGTAGTAAATAAATTAATAATTACGCTACAAAATCTGTAATAAGAGTTATGTAAAAGCTGTAATAAACTAAGGGCATTAAAAAAGAAACTTGCGAGTAAATATTCAACCAAAAACATAATTATAGAAATATGACAAAATTAATGACAACTACCTGACTTAAATACCTAACATAGTACGTGACATCATTAATAAATACAAAATTTTCCTAATTATATTATATTACTGTAACTGACAAATTCAGTTTAAGATCATATATGAGTATATTTTTGGTTTACAATTATAACACTTATATGTATGTAAGAAATATTACACTTATATTACAGAAATATTTATGTAATACAGATGATAAAAATAATTTAGTCCTACTGATCTCTAATGCTATGAATATACAGATTTATGATACAATTACAATTACACAAATTTATATAATTTATTGAAGTCTGCCATTGTCACTCAGAAGGTTTAAATCTAGGCAAATCTCTAACTTTTTCTCCTCTGTGAGGCCTCTCTGCGAGGATTTTTTGTTCTTTTTCGTGGAAAAATAACTTCTCTGTTTGGTAATATTGGTATTGCCTGGTCGCCTTCTGTTACACTCTTCTTCCTAAAACATAAATTCGATCAATTTGACACAATTTTCCGTGGCATAGTTTTGAGCTGCTATTACTTGTTTTAAATTTAATTCAATTTAAGTTTTACTACTAAACAATAAATAGTGGTTTAATTAAAACTGGCCATAAAGTTATTGGACTTACCTTAACTGGTATCTGCGCAGTAGTGGCCATTGCATCTAATGTAGTTAACATTTATGTGAAATGTTTATCAATATAATCTTTTTGGTCTTTCGATACTCCGTTGTATTGGTTTATTTGTATGTAGACAAGAGTAATTGCCTGCCATTAATTACGTTGTAAAATCAAGGTTCAATTAAATAAATTTTATTGCGCTGCATCCTGCAGCATCCAGCTTTGAAAATGTAATATATATATATATATATATATATATATATATATATATATATATATATATATATATATATATATATATGTATGTATGTTGTTGTACCAAATTACTGAAATGTGTTTAATTCAGAGTAGAAGCTAAAAACACAGTGGTACATTTTAAGAGGCTTGTCACATTGATTGCCTGCAGTTTAATCGTGCTGCATCCTGCAACATCCAGCTTTGAAAATGTAATTTAAATATATGTTTGCTGTACTAAACTACGGAAAGGGGTTTGAAAATACAGTGATACATTTTAATAGGTTTTGCCAGGTACTAAACTAAATTAAATTCAGAGGAGTACAGAGCGAGAACGCGCGGGCTGCTCATTCCACTATTCTAATTCACGGGCTATCTGTAGTTGGCAGGAGGGGCCCCTCCATCCCCACTCTTTCTCCCCACCTGGCTTGATCGGCCCATCAAAAGTCAGGCGTGAGGAGCTCGTGACTAAGTTTGGGTCTATATACTGAGGTGGTGGTTCCCTCTCCAGAGGAGGCGGAGCCTCCAATACCGTGCCGTACCCCAGGGGTTCTGAGCCCTGATTGGCCAGTGGATATTTTGGGTCTACACGTGTGACCTCCAAGAACGGAACTGGTTTCCCACAGCCGGAATTGCATTAGTGGTGAGCCGACATCCCGGACATTGGTTTTAGTGAATTTAATAACAAATAAATCATACCATACTCATCTATCCGGTCTTGCCTTCTTCTTTCAAAATATATATGGCCTTTGTATTTATACATTACAAAAAAATGAAAAAAAATAAAATATGGGTGTTCCTATTCACCCCATTAGGCGGGATAAATGGGAACAGACTTCGTTTCATGTTTTTTTTTTTTCGATTCACCAATGTGGTGAGAGAATGGAAACATAATGGTTTGATGCATAATTTGAAGACTAACATTTTCTGCATAACAATTGTATTTTATTGTACAAACGTGAGAAATGGCATAGAAAAAATCAATCGTTCAGTAAATTGAGAGTCCAGTCAAGTCATCTTCTTCAAAAGAAATCATGTTATTATATCAGGAAGATCCTAAAGCTGTGACAGGCAAATCAAGCTTCTTAACAACATCTATCTTTCTCACAAAAGATTCTTCCTCTGTAGGAACAAATTTCTTGGCAAAAGGAACTTTCTTAAAAAATTGACAAATGAATAAGATGAGTCGAGTTTTTGGGTAGAAAAATGAACTTGATATTATTATCTTCACATTTCTTTATCATGTCGAGTGATAAGTGGCTAGACAAGTAATGCCAATGAGGTATTTTACTCCATCAAGGCGTCTGAGATAAGGTATAGCTACAGTTTCAACCCAGTCAGAAAAGGTAAATAAATCAAACCATCCATTTTTAGTTTGATTGTATCTCGAATTGCATGGCCCTCCTTCCCTCCAGCTCTCATATAAATGCTGTGCCTTGTACACTACGTAGGGAGGTAATATAGTGGCATCACCACTAGCTGAAAACATGACTGAAGTGGATGCTTTTGTTGAATTTATTATTCTTTCTGGATATTTGTGACCTCTCCGGGTTATAACTTTTTTACGACCCGGGTCATCGGCACGGTTTGTCTCGTCATAATTCAAAAGGTTTGATGCAGGTACATCCTTCAGCTCAGTTTGGAGGTTGTCAAAGTAATTGTTAATGACTTCTTCGGATATTTCCGCTCGTGATCTCTTAATGTTTTGACAAAGCCTATGAGACAGCTCAGTTTTATAGCGTTGTAAAAATGGATGGACAAAGTCTTTGCCTGGGAGGTTGTTCTTAAATTTCTTCACATTCTTACCCTTTCGATCAAGAAAATCTTTTACTAAAAGTCTTAAAGTGAAAGAATCTATTGGGTAACCCCACTCACTGCAAATGTTGAGCCTATTTACAATTAATTTCTCTTCTTCACTTGATAGTACAGTTTGACCACCTTTTTCTTGATAGTGTTGCCAAATTTTTTACGTCGAAACAGTACAGTTAAACTTATACCTGTAGTTTCTGCCGCCAGTCTTAAACTCACTCCATCATTTACCAATTGTAGGGCGTTTTCGATATCTTCTGGCGAGTAAGTTTTGTGTTTCATCAAACTCTGATATTTCCTCGGCATCCTTAAAATAAAAGAAGAGTTAGGTCTATCTATGATACCTATTTTATAAACACAAAACAAGAAAACATGAAAAAATAAAAGTTTTATGGAGTGGGGTGAATGGGAACACAACAAATCTCTGTTTCCATTCACCCACTATTTGAAAAATGCTGTTTTCATGACAACAAAAATTTTTACAATGGTAAATAATCTAAATTAATAGTTTTAACACATATGAATAATCGTATAGGTAATTATTAATCAAAACAACGACAAAATGGATGATATACGGATCTTATTTATGGTACTTACGTGAAAAGTTTAGAAAATAACAAAATATTAGGTTATTTTATCATCTGCTTTCTTCATCACTACAAGGAGCTGCAGTGTTAACAACAGGCCAAACTTATTTTCCTCTGTAAATATCAGTATTACCCTAAAAGTAAACCAGATTTACCTAATGGGAATTTCATTTTGTTCCTATTTGATAAAAAATTGAAAATTTCTTGAAGTATTGTTTCTATTCACCCCACTGTTCCTATTCACCCCGTTTTATGGTACAACGATTATCGCAAGATAAATATTTGTAGCTTGGCTATAATACTTTTGTGTGTTGCCAACGGCGTAGTGTAGCGGGTACAACGATTATCGCAAGATAAATAGTTGTAGCTTGGCTATAATACTTTTGTGTGTTGCCAACGGCGTAGTGTAGCGGGTACAACGATTATCGCAAGATAAATAGTTGTAGCTTGGCTATAATACTTTTGTGTGTTGCCAACGGTGTAGTGTAGCGGGTACAACGATTATCGCAAGATAAATATTTGTAGCTTGGCTATAATACCTTTGTGTGTTGCCAACGGCGTAGTGTAGCGGGTACAACGATTATCGCAAGATAAATAGTTGTAGCTTGGCTATAATACTTTTGTGTGTTGCCAACGGCGTAGTGTAGCGGGTACAACGATTATCGCAAGATAAATAGTTGTAGCTTGGCTATAATACTTTTGTGTGTTGCCAATGGCGTAGTGTAGCGGGTACAACGATTATCGCAAGATAAATAGTTGTAGCTTGGCTATAATACTTTTGTGTGTTGCCAACGGCGTAGTGTAGCGGGTACAACGATTATCGCAAGATAAATATTTGTAGCTTGGCTATAATACTTTTGTGTGTTTCCAACGGCGTAGTGTAGCGGGTACAAACGATTATCGCAAGATTAATATTTGTAGCTTGGCTATAATACTTTTGTGTGTTGCCAATGGCGTAGTGTAGCGGGTACAATGATTATCGCAAGATTAATATTTGTAGCTTGGCTATAATACTTTTGTGTGTTGCCAACGGCGTAGTGTAGCGGGTACAACGATTATCGCAAGATAACCGGATCAACCAACGTCGAGGCGTGGGTTGCTGCTTGGATGGATAACCACTGAGCGATCCTGTCCTTGCAAGCAGCCCGCCTACCAGCCATTGGTGGTGGTTCGGAAGTTACCTTTAAGCTGTTGGTGCTCATTTTAAGTATTAAAGAAGACTTCTTAGCTCCAACTTCGCCTGGTAAAATCTTTACTTTTATACATTGTATACTAGCAGTTGCCCGCGGATCGCACGCAATTTCCCGTTGAAAACAGTACACTATATTCACTTTATTCTTTTTCTATCACATTGTAAGCATTGCTGAGATAATTGATAGTCGTTCCTTCGTGAGCCTCTTGGGCGCATTGTGAAGGTGGTACATATTCCTGCCTCTATCATTCGTGGTTTTTGCTAGGTGTTGATAAGTTATTCAGAACAATAAATGTATATGGATGAATCTCGGTGAACTAATTAGGTTATAAAGAATCAAATTCAGTCTGTTAAAATTACTTTTCTGTCTAAGATATTTCCAGTATTATTTAGGAGTGTGCCTTCAAGAAAATGTATCAAAGAAAAACCAATTCCGATCATAAAGTGTCTTCTTTCAGCTCTTTTCATTTAACTTCGATGTAACCAAATTCGATTACCTTATGTGCAAACATTCACAGATTTATACAATGAGGTTATTTTCATAATAGCGTTTAATAGTATTTTCATTGCATTAGATAGTTTATTGATCATTGGTGCAATCTGAATTTAAAATTAGGCAATGACGTCCTTTATGCAACCTGCATTACACTACTGATCAAGCACTTTACAACAATCATTTTCGGATTTTTAAATGTAAACAAATGTTTCTGCCTCTTTGATGAACTTCAGCTGAAAGTATTAACAGCTGTTTAAGTATCAGTTCGCTTTGTATTACGTGTCGTAGCTCAGTCTGTCGGATCCAATATAAAACACTCCAACATCAACAACAATTTATAATAAAAAGATTAATTAAATCTACGTTAAATCAGGCAGTGTTGTGGAGGGGGCCTAATCTAAAATTACAACAATTTAATAACATTTAATATTAATATTCCCAATACTTAGGATAAAATAAAAAATATTGTAGGGTTTCCTGCAGATAACACTACAATAGGTTATTACTGGTATTACAAGGTCAAAGCTATTTTTCTCAGTTAATGCCTGTTCCGGCAGCTTTAACATGGAAATAATGAGACTTTCAAGCACTTGCTTCTATATACGGCCGTCATAAGGCTCTATGCTCAATGGAAACAGATTGCCCCGTTTTCTTCGAATTGTTTGTCACCGAGTTTCTCGACACGTCTGATTCTGTTCCGTCTGATTTCGTTCCGGTACAATATTATACTGCGTTCCGATATTTGAATTTTAAACAGTCTCTCTGCTCAAGCGGTTTTCGTCATTAGAGATAGGTACACAGTTCCATAAGAATTAAACTTTGTGAAATCTTAAATTCGCAAATATCATTTTGAATTTTAAATCCACTCATTAAAACTACTATCAGTAAAGGTTGATGAAAGTTAAACTATCCAATTTAATCAAAGACAATTTTATTCAAAAACAGTACACTATATTCACTTATTCTTTTTCTATCACATTTTAAGCATTGCTGAGATAATTGATAGTCGTTCCTTCGTGAGCCTCTTGGGCGCATTGTGAAGGTGGTAACATATTCCTGCCTCTATCATTCGTGGTTTTTGCTAGGTGTTGATAAGTTATTCAGAACAATAAATGTATATGGATGAATCTCGGTGAACTAATTAGGTTATAAAGAATCAAATTCAGTCTGTTAAAATTACTTTTCTGTCTAAGATATTTCCAGTATTATTTAGGAGTGTGCTTCAAGAAAATGTATCAAAGAAACCCAATTCCGATCATAAAGTGTCTTCTTTCAGCTCTTTTTTCATTTAACTTCGATGTAACCAAATTCGATTACCTTATGTGCAAACATTCACAGATTTATACAATGAGGTTTATTTTCATAATAGCGTTTAATAGTATTTTCATTGCATTAGATAGTTTATTGATCATTGGTGCAATCTGAATTTAAAATTAGGCAATGACGTCCTTTATGCAACCTGCATTACACTACTGATCAAGCACTTTACAACAATCATTTTCGGAATTTTAAATGTAAACAAATGTTTCTGCCTCTTTGATGAACTTCAGCTGAAAGTATTAACAGCTGTTAAGTATCAGTTCGCTTTGTATTACGTGTCGTAGCTCAGTCTGTCGGATCCAATATAAAACACTCCAACATCAACAACAATTTATAATAAAAAGATTAATTAAATCTACGTTTCCCTCTCTAAAAGTATGCCTATGTTAATTCCAGGAACGTTTAGAATCACTGTAAAAATTTCACGATGTTTCGTGCATTGGTTCCAGAGTTATAACGGAACATACAAACAAACATTCGCATTTATATATATATAGATAAAGTATACAGGCGATACTACAATACAGGATTAGGTAGAGGCCAAATCGTGACACTCAGTAATCAACCTATTATTATTCTTACCAAGACAATCAACATAGTAATAAGCTACTTATAATACTGGAAATGAATAATAAGTATATAATATAGACTATGTATAAGAATATGAGTACATGATAAATTTTCAAAGGATTTGCATTAAAAGCTACAAACTTATTTACACTACAAAGTATTTATGGAATAATAAAGGAAACCAATAATAAATTGATCATTAAACGGTTTAAAAGGAATTAAAATTTATGAGAAAAATTGTAAGAGTTTTAAAAATGATAAAACATCATCATATCTACTATCAGGCAGTGTTGTGAGGGGCCTAATCAAAAATTACAACAATTTAATAACATTTAATATTAATATTCCCAATACTTAGGATAAAATAAAAAATATTGTAGGGTTTCCTGCAGATAACACTACAATAGGTTATTACGGGTATTACAAGGTCAAAGCTATTTTTCTCAGTTAATGCCTGTTCCGGCAGCTTTAACATGGAAATAATGAGACTTTCAAGCACTTGCTTCTATATACGGCCGTCATAAGGCTCTATGCTCAATGGAAACAGATTGCCCCGTTTCTTCGAATTGTTTGTCACCGAGTTTCTCGACACGTCTGATTCTGTTCTGTCTGATTTCGTTCCGGTACAATATTATACTGCGTTCCGATATTTGAATTTTAAACAGTCTCTCTGCTCAAGCGGTTTTCGTCATTAGAGATAGGTACACAGTTCCATAAGAATTAAACTTTGTGAAATCTTAAATTCGCAAATATCATTTTGAATTTTAAATCCACTCATTAAAACTACTATCAGTAAAGGTGATGAAAGTAAACTATCCAATTTAATCAAAAACAATTTTATTCAAACAGCAACAAACATAGTAAAAAATATTTCTGAATTGAATTGAAAATCATGTATTTTAAAATCAGGATATAAAGTACAATGAATGAAACTGAAACAAAATAATGTATAGAAGTTTACCTTAAACCAGTAAACTAAATACTATACTAAAAGAATGACCTTATTTAAATACTAAAACTTAACTTCTCAATTACTACTGTTGATCCCAAATTAACACAGTTGGTGTAAAATTCAGAAATATTTTTACTGGTAGAGAGAGCCATTATAATTGTACGCAATTTGGTAAAGTTGATTCCTTATTATGTCCAGGGATACTAAAAGTTACATATGTATTAGTTGTTGAAGTATAGATTAATAATGATTTCAATTTACCAATAAAAATAATTGGTAATTATTATTTTTAACAGTCAAGTTTAGCGACAGGTTGCTATATGAAAATATTGTGGTTGGCTGGAATTAAGATCGGATCTGGAACATTTACCAGCCTAATCGTTCCACCGGAACGCCCGGAACCATTTGGCACGTCTAGTAAACCGTTCCGACGGGGCATGAAGTTCCGGGCTAAATAGAGCCGGAACGCCCGGAGACATGAAGTCAAATCAAATCATTTTTATTTTGACAGAACATTACAAAAAATCTATAGCAATAGTCAAGTTTTCTATCATTTGGACCAATCACTCCACGTTGAGACCAGTCAAACATACAGAAATTTCAGTCGCACCTCATGCCAATTTTCCCATTTTCCAACGCCGGTTCTCAGTGTTCCAATTGTGTGCGGTCACCCAGTCGAATGCCATAAACTCGTCAGCACTATAAAATGCTTGAGACGCTAAAATGCGTTTTAATCGAGGTTTTAACGCCTTGGGCGTTGGGGCATTTTTGATTTAATTTGGTTAATTTTTGAGAAAACGAACTCCTGCCTACGAAGGCAAGTGTTCGTAAACCCCCGTCCTGTGACTTCCAGTTCGGTAGGTATCTCTGCCTCTTGTCCCATACGAATGTATGTCTCGGCCACGTGTCATGACACATTTAGACATACAAAATAAAATTGTCTCTAGGGTGTAGAGACACGGCAGAGTCAACAGTTGCAGTTTTTTAAAAGCTTCCTTGCATGTTTCTCTG